>NC_091986.1:218381254-218406254 GCF_044704955.1 Pristiophorus japonicus | reverse complement strand
GAGCGCCGCACTGTCGGAGGGGCAGTAATGAGGGAGTGCCGCACTGTCGGAGGGGCAGGACTGAGGGAGCACCGCACTGTCGGAGGGGCAGTACTGAGGGAGTGCCGCACTGTCGGAGGGGCAGTGCTGAGGGAGCGCTGCACTGTCGGAGGGGCAGTGCTGAGGGAGCGCCGTACTTTCGGAGGGGCAGTGCTGAGGGAGCGCCGCACTGTCGGAGGGGGCAGTGCTGAGGGAGCGCCACACTGTCGGAGGGGCAGTACTGAGGGAGTGCTGCACTGTCCAGAGGTGCAGTACTGAGGGAGCGCCGCACTATCGGAGGGGCAGTACTGAGGGGATGCCGCACTGTCGGAGGGGCGGTACTGAGGGAGTGCTGCTCTGTCGGAGGGGCAGTACTGAGGGAGCGCTGCACTGTGGGAGGGGCAGTACTGAGGGAGCGCTGTACTGTTGGAGGGGCAGTACTGAGGGTGTGCTGCTGTGTCGGAGGGGCAGTACTGAGGGAGCGCCGCACTGTCGGAGGGGCAGTACTGAGGGAGCGGCGCACTGTCCGGATTGGCAGTACTGAGGGAGTGCTGCACTGTCCGACATTTAGTGCAGTATTAGTTGGTATGTGAAGGCCGGTTGATTCACCTCACCTCCTCTTCCATTTCCAGCGACGATGATATTGTGTTCGAGGATTTCGCGCGGCAGAGGCTGAAGGGATTGAAGGACGACAACGATGAGGATGAAGATGGAGCCATTTCCCCGCAGCTCAATGACCGATAAACACCTCCCCCTCTCCCCTACCCCCCAACCCCCCTCCGGACCCACGAATCGCTTCGCCACGAGGTGGCTGTTGGTTCACGAAAAGCTGCTGTTGTTCGTTTTAACTTTCCTCCTCGTATTTTTGTTATTAAAAACAAAAAACACAACTGAGGCCTCTGGGTAAGATTAGGCCTAGAAGCCACAGGCTCAGCACACAGTAGGCTGGTACAGTAATGATGTCAGTTCCTTCGCTGGCTCGGCAGGAGTGAAGCCTTAGGTAGGCCTCAGGCTCCATGGCAACCCTCATCCAAGCATGCTAGCTGCTCCAGGATTGGCCTGGACTCTCCAGGAATTGAATATTCACTGCTGCGGGGGTAAACACACCTGGGGTTAAAAAACCGTGGGGAGCTTTAAACGTTTTCTTTCAACAATTTTGTTGATTCGGTGAGAAATATTGGAAATGTGTAGATGGTGGCGGGGTCGGGGAGCAAATTGATTTTTACAGGGCGATTGGGAGGTCATGTGAGGAAAGTGCTCTTGCAGAGAGCCGGCAAGGGCTCGACGGGCCGAATGGCCTCCTTCTGCGCTTGTAACCCTTCTGTGAAATCTCGAGGATTAGGTTCACCCGGAGTTGGCAACCCAAACCCTAACCCTAACCCAAACCCAATTCTCGTCGTCGAGGCCAACAGATCTCAGATTCGTCTGAATATTTTCAACCCCTGCAAAAAAATAAATCAGGGCCTTGGTGAGGCCTCACTTGGAATATTGTGTTCAGTTCTGGTCTCCTAATCTGAGGAATGACGTTCTTGCTATTGAGGGAGTGCAGCGAAGGTTCACCAGACTGATTCCCGGGATGGCAGGACTGACATATGAGGAGAAACTGGATCAACTGGGCCTTTATACATTGGAGTTTAGAAGGATGAGAGGGGATCTCATAGAAACATATAAGATTCTGACGGGACTGGACAGGTTAGATGCAGGAAGAATGTTCCCGATGTTGGGGAAGTCCAGAACCAGGGGACACAGTCTTAGGATAAGGGGTAGGCCATTTAGGACTGAGAGGAGGAGAAACTTCTTCACTCAGAGAATTGTTAACCTGTGGAATTCCCTGCCGCAGAGAGTTGTTGATGCCAGTTCATTGGATATATTCAAGAGGGAGTTAGATGTGGCCCTTATGGCTAAAGGGATCAAGGGGTATGGAGAGAAAGCAGGAAAGGGGTACTGAGGGAATGATCAGCCATGATCTTATTGAATGGTGGTGCAGGCTCGAAGGGCCGAATGGCCTACTCCTGCATCTATTTTCTATGTTTCTATGTTTAAAAGTGCAGAAGATGGAAGGCTCAGCTGATGAAATCTTTATTATAAAGTATTGCCGTCTTGACCAAAACCTTTTCTCTTTCTGTCTTTTGCCAAAAGCTGTGTCAGAATGATGCCACGATCAGGGCAAGACACCTCACCAGGTGACGAACCCAGCATTGAGTTAATCATGGGTAACACTGGCCTTTATTTCACCCCCTGCCATCAGGTCACAACAGCCCAAGTTTGTTGGGTTTCCAACTCTGGTTAGACTTATTACTGGAGGTTTCAACACATAACCCCATGCTGTACCTGCCCTGGGAGTGTTTGATGGGACAGTGTAGAGGGAGCTTTACTCTGTATCTAACCCCGTGCTGTACCTGCCCTGGGAGTGTTTGATGGGACAGTGTAGAGGGAGCTTTTATCTGTATCTAACCCCGTGCTGTACCTGTCCTGGGAGAGTTTGATGGGACAGTGTAGAGGGAGCTTTACTCTGTATCTAACCCCCTGTACCTGCCCTGGGAGTGTTTGATGGGACAGTGTAGAGGGAGCTTTACTCTGTATCTAACCCCGTGCTGTACCTGCCCTGGGAGTGTTTGATGGGACAGTGTAGAGGGAGCTTTACTCTGTATCTAACCCCGTGCTGTACCTGCCCTGGGAGTGTTTGATGGGACAGTGTAGAGGGAGCTTTACTCTGTATCTAACCCCGTGTTGTACCTGGCCTGGGAGTGTTTGATGGGACAGTGTAGAGGGAGCTTTACTCTGTATCTAACCCATGCTGTACCTGCCCTGGGAGTGTTTGATGGGACAGTGTAGAGGGAGCTTTACTCTGTATCTAACCCCGTGCTGTACCTGCCCTGGGAGTGTTTGATGGGACAGTGTAGAGGGAGCTTTACTCTGTATCTAACCCCGTGCTGTACCTGCCCTGGGAGTGTTTGATGGGACAGTGTAGAGGGAGCTTTACATTTGCCTGATTTGGGAATACTTGGTGCCAAAATTGATGTGAAAAACTTGTCATTCCCCAAGATCCCTCACATTGACGCACAGAAAAAGTAAATGGAACTGAAATCCTGAGCTTCAAGTTAAGCAACGTGAGATCTTACTGTACCAGTCTATTATAAACCTTAAGATAGTGCCATCTTTGTCATTTAGTGATAAGCTTACCATTCACTATAAGCCTTGAGCATGTTGTAATATGTTGGCTTTTCTATGTCCTATTTAAGATTAATAATGAATATAAGTTGCTGTAGTTTGTGCCTAAGGACATGAGAAGACAGATTTTTGATGGCGAGACATTACAGTAAGTCGATAGGTCACCTGGCTTGGTGGTCACCCATGTATAATTAGAGGGGTTCTTGCAACAGGGAGGTGCCTACCATAAGAACATAAGAAATAGGAGCAGGAAAGACCATACAGCTCCTCGAGCCTGCTCCGCCATTTAATACGATCATGGCTGATCCGATCATGGACTCAGGTCCACTTCCCCGCCCGCTCCCCATAACCCTTTACTCCCTTATCGTTTAAGAAACTGTCTATCTCTGTCTTAAATTTATTCAATGTCCCAGCTTCCACAGCTCTCTGAAGCAGCGAATTCCACAGATTTACAACCCTCTGAGAGAAGAAATTTCTCCTCATCTCAGTTTTAAATGGACGGCCCCTTATTCTAAGATCATGCCCCCTAGTTCTAGTCTCCCCCATCAGTGGAAACATCCTCTCTGCATCCACCTCGTCGAGCCCCCTCATAATCTTATACGTTTCGATAAGATCACCTCTCATTCTTCTGAACTCCAATGAGTAGAGGCCCAACCTCCTCAACCTTTCCTCATAAGTCAACCCCCTCATTCCCAGAATCAACCGAGAGAACCTTCTCTGAACTGTCTCCAAAGCAAGTATATATCCTTTCGTAAATATGGAAACCAAAACTGCGCACAGTACTTCAGGTGTGGCCTCACCATTACCAATATGCACTTTGCCCACACTGATATTGTACTGGGCCCGTGTTACACGATGACGTTCCCATCCCACTAACCAAAGGAGCATTGGGATAAATTCACCAACTGGCGCAATGGGGCTCCCGTACAGTGTCGGCTCGGCTCTCCCACCTCACACACCCTCGATGCATGGTACCAACACTGAGAGACTGGGGGTCAGAGGGCAGGTGAAGGAACGGTGGCTGTGTTACTGGATCCGTAACCCACTGTCCTGGACTAAAGATCTGGAGACGCTGTTCTGTATGTTAACTGGGTTTTACCTGCCACCGGAGGGCACAACTGTCGGAGTCCCAATGGCCACTGGCAGACACGTGCAAGCCGTGTATATAATGTTGGCAGCCATGTTGAATCCTCACTTTGAGAATGAATAAACTGGAGTAAGGTCATGCCTGAACTAGCTCACCGTACTTAGCCTCGTGGAGTTATTCGATACTTAACAGACGCGATGTTCAAATCCCACCACGGTGGCTGGGGAGAATTTCCAATTCAGTTAATTAAACAAACCTGGAATTTAAATTTACTATCAGTAATGGTGACCATGATTGTCGTAAAAACCCATCTGGTTCAGGGACCATTAGGGAAGGGAATAAACATAAGAAATAGGAGCAGGAGTCGGCCATTTGGCCCCTCGAGCCTGCTCCGCCATTCAATAGGATCACGGCTGATCTGATCATGGACTCAGCTCCACTTCCCTGCCCGCTCCCCATAACCCTTTACTCCCTTATCGCTCAAAAATCTGTCTATCTCCTCCTTAAATATATTCAATGACCCAGCCTCCACAGCTCTCTGAGGCAGAGAATTCCACAGATTTACAACCCTCTGAGAGAAGAAATTCCTCCTCATCTCAGTTTTAAATGGGCGGCCCCTTATTCTGAGACTACGTCCCCGAGTTTTAGCTTGCCCTAAAGGAATATCCTCTCTGCATCCACCTTGTCGAGCCCCCTCATTATCTTATACGTTTTTATAAGATCATCTCTCATTCTTCTGAATTCCAATTTGTATAGGCCCAACCTACTCAACCTATCCTCATAAGTCAACCCCCTCATCTCCAGAATCAACCTAGTGAACCTTCTCTGAACAGTCTCCAATGCAAGTATATCCCTCCTTAAATACGGAGACCAAAACTGTACGCAGTACTCCAGATGTGGCCTCACCAATACCCTGTACAGTTGTAGCAGGACTTCTCTGCTTTTATACTCTATCCCCCTTGCAATAAAGGCCAACATTCCATTTGCCTTCCTGATCACTTGCTGTACCTGTATACTAACTTTTTGTGTTTCATGCACAAGGATCCCCAGTTCCCTCTGTACTGCAACACTTTGCAATGTTTCTCCATTTAAATTATAGCTTGCTTTTCTATTTTTTCTGCCGAAGTGGATAACCTCACATTTTCCCACATTATACTCCATCCACCAAATTTTTGCCCACTCACTTAGCCTGTCTATATCCCTTTGCACATTTTCTGTGTCCTCCTTACAATTTGCTTTTCCTCCCATCTTTGTATCATCAGCAAACTTGGCTACATTACACTCGGTCCCTTCATCCAAATCATTAATATAGATTGTAAATTGTTGAGGCCCCAGCACTGATCCCTGCGGCACCCCACTAGTCACTGTTTGCCAACCGGAAAATGACATATTTATCCCGACTCTCTGTTGTCTGTTAGTTAGCCAATCCTCTATCCATGCTAATATATTACCCCCAACCTCATGAACTTTTATCTTGTGCAGTAACCTTTTATGTGGCACCTTATCGAATGCCTTCTGGAAGTCCAAATACACAACATCCACTGGTTCCCCCTTATCCACCCTGCTCATTACATCCTCAAAGAACTCCAGCAAATTTATCAAACATGATTTCCCTTTCATAAAACCATGCTGACTCTGCTTGATTGAATTATGTTTTTCCAAATGTCCTGCTACTGCTTCCTTAATAATGGACTCCAGCATTTTCCCAACCACAGATGTTAAGCTAACTGGTCTATAGTTTCCTGCTTTTTGTCTGCCTCCTTTTTTAAATAGGGGCGTTACATTTGCAGTTTTCCAATCCGCTGGGACCTCCCCAGAATCCAGGGAATTTTGGTAGATTACAACCAATGCATCCACTATTTCTGCAGCCACTTCTTTTAAGACCCTAGAATGCAGGCCATCAGGTCCACCGTTAGTCCCATTATTTCATCGAGTATTACTTCATTAGTGTTAGTGATTGTATTAAGTTCCTCCCTCCCTATATCCCTTTGATTATCCCCTATTGGGATGTTTTTAGTGTCTTCTACTTTGAAAACCGATACAAAATATTTGTTCAATGTCTCTGCCATTTTTAATTCCCCAGTCTCATCCTCTAAGGGACCAACGTTTACTTTAACCACTCTTTTCCTTTTTATGTAGCTGTAGAAACTCTTACTATCTTTTTATATTTGTTGCTAGTTTACTTTCATAATCTATCTTCTCTCTCTTAATCATTTTTTTAGTCGTCCTTTGCTGGCTTTTAAAAGTTTCCCAATCCTCTGGCCTCCCACTGGTCTTGGCCACATTGTATGCCCTTGTTTTCAATTTGACACCATCCCTTATTGCTTTAGTTAGCCGTCCTTACCCAGTCTGGCCTATATGTGACTCCAGGCCGATTCTTACCTGCCCTCTGAAATAGCCCAGCGAGACACTCGGTTGTACTAAACTGCTACGACATCGTGAGCACCTTCATCACACGGGACTGCAGCGGTTCAAGAAGGCGGCTCACCACCACCACCTTCTCGAGGGGCAATTAGGGACGGGCAATAAATGCCGGCCTTGTCAGTGACGCCCACATCCCGTGAACTAATAAATAAAACTTTTAAATCCGTTTTGCCCGCGAAGGCGAAATGAGAAGCTGGCCAAACAGTGGGAAAGGAAATTGCGGGGGATTGGCTGTTTTAGCAACACAGGAACTGGAAGAGGCCTATCAGCCACAATTTCAGAAACATAGAAAATAGGTGCAGGAGTAGGCCATTCGGCCCTTCGAGCCTGCACCGCCATTCAATATGATCATGGCTGACCATTCACCTCAGTACCCCTTTCCTGCTTCCTCTCCATACCCCTTGATCCCTTTAGCCGTAAGGGCCACATCTAACTCCCTCTTGAATATATCCAACGAACTGGCCTCAACAACACTCTGCGGTAGTTAAATTAAATTCCCCAGTTGCCATGGTGGGATTTGAACCCTGATTGTTAGTCCGGGTCTCTGGATTATGAGTAACCTAACCACTATGCTACCATTCCCACTGGGTCGCCCATTTAGGGCTGAGATGAGGAAGAATTTCTTCTCTCACAGGGTCGTGAATCTTTGCAATTTTCATCCCCAGAGAGCTGTGGAGGCTAGATCGTTGAATATATTCAAGGCGGAGATAGACAGATTTTTGGGGAGTCAAGGATTATGGGGAACAGGCAGGAAGTGGAGATGTAGCCAAGATCAGATCAGCCGTGATTTTATTGAATAGGCTCGAGGGGCCAAATGGCCGACTCCTGCTCCTATTTCTTACGTCCTTATGTCGCTGGTCTAATATTTGTTCTGCCATTCAAGAAGGCCGGCTGATCTGTATCTCAACTCCATCCGTGTTTAAAAAAAAAAACCATCCCGGTTTGTCTAACTCCCTCCCGAGAGCGTGTTTCTGACCGAGTGTCCTGCAGTGAGCGTACGTAGTAGAGTTTCAGCACAATCCCCGTTTAATCGCCGAAACACCGGTGCTAAAAGTGGTGGAGACTCGATCGCGAGTTCTGACCGGCGCCAATTCGACTTTCCGCCATCTTTAACGCTGCTTGAAAGAAAGCGCGGGTTGGAATGCCAGTCCCGCCCACGGGCTGTAAGCTCCGTTTCCCCGATTGCGGCCATGGGGGTATTTGAAGTCAGTTAATTGAATAAATCTTGAATTATAAAAAAAAAAGGCCAGTGTCTGTAATGGGGACTGTGAAACCATTGATGTTAAATTGTCGTTAAAAACCCATCTGGTTCACTAATGTCTCTTTCAATTGTTCTGCGCATGCGCAGATGGCCCCTAACCTCCCGAACCACAGGAAAAGTTAATCACCTAAAAATAATCCACGCACGCGCAGAATGGCCGAAGCTATGGACGCCGGCCTTGCAGGACGGAATAAATTGCTAACGCTCATTTCACATCGCTACGGCTAGTGCCCACATTTTAAAAAGCGGTTTTTAAAATGGGCGGTATTCCGGTGATCCCAAACAATAATAAAACCACAAACGCCGGAAATATCGCCCATTTCTGGCCAATATGGAGGTCAATGGAAAGTCTAATCCATTGTCTCAGAATAATGGGCCGCTCATTTAAAACTAAGATGAGGAGGAATTTCTTCTCTCAGAGGGTTGTAAATCTGTGGAATTCTCTGCCCCAGAGAGCTGTGGAGGCTGGGTCATTGAATATATTTAAGGCGGAGATAGACAGATTTTTGAGCGATAAGGGAGTAAAGGGTTATGGGGAGCGGGCGGGGAAGTGGAGCTGAGTCTGTTATGTCTGAATAAAGAGTCCGACTGGATACTGTGAGCTCAAAGTAAAGTGTGACCTTAGTCTTTTATTGCAGGTCTACAGAGTGCCTCTCCAACCTGTGAGGCCTCTTTAAGTACCTGTGCTCCCAAGGGATTGTGGGATCCCTTGGGACTCCAGGGGATGAGCCCTCTGGTGGCTGTACAAGGTATATACAGGTTTACATATATAACAGGGTCCATGATCAGATCAGCCATGATCTTATTGAATGGCAGCGCAGGCTCGAGGGGCCAGGTGGCCGACTCCTGCTCCTATTTTTTATATGTGACTCCAGACCCAACAGCAACGTGGTCGCCTCTTAACCGCCCCTCTGAAACGGTCGAGCATGCCGCTCATGGAAGGGCGTTTGCGTCCAACGCTCGGTGCCAGAGCACGTTTCTGACCGAGCGTCCGGCTTGGCTCGGCACCCAAGGTGAACCATATGTGCAGTATGTGGCTGTATCGCCACAACGGACCAACTGATTGAATCAACTCAAAGGACAATGATTGTACTTTTAATGACCATAATCCTTCGGCAGTTGCAGATGATTGAGGCTCCTGTCACAGTGTTACCACAATCAATAACTTCACCTTCATTTCTATCAATGGGATAAATAAGCACCTTGTTTTTTTTAGTTTATTACGCAAATAGACTTTATGTGATTCCTGTTTGATAATATGATCTGTATTGGTATTGATGGATTCCCAGTGTCAAGACTCTGTCTGCCGATGGGGCAGTTGTATCTTGGGCGTGCTGTTGTTTTGTACGCTGGGCGGAATGGGGCGTGTGGTCAGCCCTAAAGTCGCCTCTCTGTCTCCCCCGTGGTTTTAAATGAACTGTGATGTACGAAACCTCTTTGAGGTATAAATAAATTATTATAGTTTATCTCTGTGGAGACCGTCTTCATTCCAGTGCGTGGTGTGGTCCAATTCTCTGTCTCTCTCTCTCTCACCCTCTTAACCGCTCCCTCCCTGTCCCTCTCCACCTCTCCCTCCCCGTCTCTCTCGCTCGCTTTACCTCTCCCTCCATCTCTCTCTCTTCACCTCTCCCTCCCTGTCTCTCTCCTTCTCCACCTCTCCCTCCCTGTCTTTCCCTATCTCTCTCTCTCCCTCCGTCTCTCTCTCCACCTCTCCCTCCCTATTTCTCTCTTCACCTCTCCCTCCCTATTTCTCTTTCCCTCTCTCTTCACCGCTCCCTCCATCTTTCTCTCTCTCCACCTCTCCCTCTCTCTCCACCTCCCCCTCCCTATTTCTCTCTCTCTCTTCACCTCTCCCTCCATCTTTCTCTCTCTCTCCACCTCTCCCTCCCCATCTCTCTCTCCCTCCCCGTCTCTCCCTCTCTCTCCACCTCTCCCTCCCCGTCTCTCTCGCTCGCTTCACCTCTCCCTCCATCTCTCTCTCTTCAACTCTCCCTCCCTGCCTCTCTCTCTTCACCTCTCCCTCCCTGTCTCTCTCTCTCTCTTCACCTCTCCCTCCATCTCTCTCTCTTCACCTCTCCCTCCCTGTCTCTCTCTCGCTTCACCTCTCCCTCCCTATTTCTCTCTCTCTTCTCCTCTCCCTCCATCTTTCTCTCTCTCCCTCCCCGTCTCTCTCTCTCCGTCTTCATCTCTCCTTCCCCGTCTCTCTCTCTCTCCACCTCTCCCTCCCCGTTTCTCTCTCTCTCTCCACCTCTCCCTCCCTGTCTCTCTCTCTCTGGGCCAGACGGGAGCAAGAGTGATGTTGTCCAGTTCTGGTCACCCGAGATGCAGCGGCCCGCGGGGAAATACGGTGAGAGGAACGCCTGGTATCGCACAATCCCTCTCCCTCAGCGAGATGTTGGCCATCGAATTTCAACAGAGGCGAGTATGAGGTGGTACATTTTGGTAAGAAAAATAAGGAGGTCACATATTACTTGGAAAATAAGATTCCAAATGGAGTAGAGGAGCAAAGGACTCTGGGAATACAAATACACCAGTCACTAAAAGGTGTGACACGGGTTAACACGGCCATTAAAAAGCAAACCAAGAACTAGGGTTTATTTCTAGAGGGATACATTTGAAAAGTAGAGAGGTTATGCTGAACTTGCATCGAACCTTGGCTAGACAGGCAGAGACAGTGAGGGAGAGATGGAAAGGGAGAGACAGAGAGTGAGAGAGACAGAGATGGAGATAGACAGGGAGAGACAGAGAGAGAGAGATAGAGACAAGGAGAGACAGAGATGGAGAGGGACAGACAGGGAGGGAGCTTCCGGTGAAGAGGGAGACAGAGAGAAAGAGAAGGAAGAGAGAGAGGGAGAGGTGAAGAGGGGATCTCATAGAAACTTACAAGATTCTGACGGGACTGGACAGGTTAGATGCGGGAAGAATGTTCCCGATGTTGTGGAAGTCCAGAACCAAGGGACATAGTCTTAGGATAAGGGAGTTGTTAACCTGTGGAATTCCCTGCCGCAGAGAGTTGTTGATGTCAGTTCATTGGATATATTCAAGAGGCAGTTAGATATGACCCTTATGGCTAAAGGGATCAAGGGGTATGGAGAGAAAGCAGGAAAGGGGTACTGAGGTGAATGATCAGCCATGATTTTATTGAATGGTGGTGCAGGCTCGAAGGGCCAAATGGCCTACTCCTGCACCTATTTTTTTTGTATGAAGAGGGAGAGACAGAGAGACAGGGAGAGGTGAAGAGGAAGACAGAGAGAGAGAGAGACAGGGAGAGAGAGAGAGAGAGACAGGGAGAGAGAGAGAGACAGGGAGACAGATGGAGAGGGAGAGAGAGATACAGATGAGGAGGGAGAGGTGAAGAGGGAGACAGAGAGACAGTGAAAGGTGAAGAGGGAGACGGAGAGAGGGACAGGGAGAGACAGACAGAGAGGGAGACAGATGGACAGGGAGAGAGAGAGGGAGAGAGATGGACAGGAAGAGAGAAAGATTCTGAGGATGTGAAAATAGTGATAAAATAAAAGTTATTTATTCGTTACTTCATTTATTGATTTCAGGCCACTCATTAGCGATAAACACACAACACGACACAGGTGACTTCTGAATACTGCTTATTTAATGCGCTCCAGGATTTAATTCCCGTGGTTTACTGACAGGTGACCAGTAAACGGTTACACAGCGGCAGTCTATCCGGTATTCAGGGAATTTCCAAGTATCCAATCACCACATAGTCACCAATCAAGGCCAAGTGTCGAGGGGCCTCCCAGGAGGATTCTGCTCATTACCTGGGAGCCATTGTCCACTGGTTAGTGCAACACACTCCTCTGCTCTGGGCCGGGCTGATCGGGGGCAGAGGCGAAATACTGTGTTCCAAATACAAACCTGGTTAGAGCCAGGTCACCCTGAGCAGGCCTCAGGGCTGAATCTGGGATTCTCCGGTGTGTGTGCTACAACATTGTACTGCCTGCACCCTAGGGCCTTGAGCCCAACCATCATCCTGAACAAACATTTTCAGAGACCTTCAGAGTCATTCTCTGCCCCTCTCTCACTTCCTGTCTCTTTCTTTCTCTCTCCCTCTCTCAGTCTTCTCTTCCGCCATCTCCTTTTCACATTCCCTCTCTCTCTTTCTCTTCCCCTCTCTTTCAGCACTAAAGTGTCAGCCGTGTCTCAGTGGGCAGCACTCTCGCCTCTGAGTCAGAAGGTCGTGGCATCAAATGAGTCATTCCTGTGCAGTGCCGAGGGAGAGCTGCACTGTCGGAGGGGCAGTACTGAGGGAGTGCGCACTGCCGGAGGGTTAGTACTGAGGGAGTGCTGCACTGTCGGAGGGTTAGTACTGAGGGAGTGCTGCACTGTCGGAGGGGCAGTACTGAGGGAGTGCTGCACTGTCGGAGGGGCAGTACTGAGGGAGTGCTGCACTGTCGGAGGGGCAGTACTGAGGGAGTGCTGCACTGTCGGAGGGGCAGTACTGAGGGAGTGCTGCACTGTCGGAGGGGCAGTACTGAGGGAGTGCGCACTGCCGGAGGGTTAGTACTGAGGGAGTGCCACGCTGTTGGAGGGGCAATACTGAGGAAGCGCTGCACTGTCGGAGGGGCAGTACTGGGGGAGAGCCGCACTGTCGGAGGGGCAGTACTGGGGGAGTGCCGCACTGTCGGAGGGGCAGTACTGAGGGAGTGCCGCACTGTTGGAGGGGCAGTACTGAGGGAGTGCTGCACTGTCGGAGGGGCAGTGCTGAGGGAGTGCTGCACTGTCGGAGGGGCAGTACTGAGGAAGTGCTGCACTGTTGGAGGGGCAGTACTGAGGGGTGCCGCACTTTTGGAGGGGCAATACTGAGGGAGTGCTGCACTGTCGGAGGGGCAGTACTGAGGAAGCGCTGCACTGTTGGAGGGGCAATACTGAGGGAATGCCGCACTGTCAGAGGTGCCGTCTTTCAGTGGTGAGGCGTTAAACCAAGGCCCGTCTACCTTCTCAGGTGAACGATAAAGAACCCACGACATTATTTTGAAGACGGGCGGGGGAGTTATCCCTGGTGTCCTGGGGCCAATATTTATCCCTCAATCAACATCACTAAAACAGATTGACTGGTCGTTATCACATTGCTGTGAGTGGGAGCTTGCTGTGTGCAAATTATCTGTTGTGTTTCCCACATTACAACAGTGACTACACTTGAAAAGTACGACAATGGCTACAAAGCGCTTTGGGACGTAGAGTGCTCGTGAAAGGCACGATAGAAATGTAAGTGTTTCTTTTCTCTTTCTCTTTTCCTCCCTGTCTCTCAGTCCCTGTCCCTCAGTGAGATATCTGTACATTGACAGGTGTCTCTCAGTCCCTCTCCCTCAGGGAGATATCTGTACATTGACAGGTGTCTCTCAGTCCCTCTCCCTCAGGGAGATATCTGTACACTGACTGGTGTCTCTCAGTCCCTCTCCCTCAGGGAGATATCTGTACACTGACTGGTGTCTCTCAGTCCCTCTCCCTCAGGGAGATATCTGTACACTGACTGCTGTCTCTCAGTCCCTCTCCCTCAGTGAGATATCTGTACATTGACAGGTGTCTCTCAGTCCCCTCTCCCTCAGGGAGATATCTGTACATTGACAGATGTCTCTCAGTCCCTCTCCCTCAGGGAGATATCTGTACACTGACTGGTGTCTCTCAGTTCTCTCTCCCTCAGGGAGATATCTGTACACTGACTGGTGTCTCTCAGTCCCCTCTCCCCCAGGGAGATATCTGTACACTGACTAGTGTCTCTCAGTCCCTCTCCCTCAGGGAGATATCTGTACACTGACTGGTGTCTCTCAGACCCTCTCCCTCAGGGAGATATCTGTACACTGACTGCTGTCTCTCAGTCCCCTCTCCCACAGGGAGATATCTGTACACTGACTGGTGTCTCTCAGTCCCTCTCCCTCAGGGAGATATCTGTACACTGACTGCTGTCTCTCAGTCCCCTCTCTCTCAGGGAGATATCTGTATACTGACTGGTGTCTCTCAGTCCCCTCTCCCTCAGGGAGATATCTGTATACTGACTGGTGTCTCTCAGTCCCCTCTCGCTCAGTGAGATATCTGTACACTGACTGGGTCTCTCAGTCCCTCTCCCTCAGGGAGATATCTGTACACTGACTGGTGTCTCTCAGTCCCTCTCCCTCAGGGAGATATCTGTACACTGACTGCTGTCTCTCAGTCCCCTCTCTCTCAGGGAGATATCTGTATACTGACTGGTGTCTCTCAGTCCCCTCTCCCTCAGGGAGATATCTGTATACTGACTGGTGTCTCTCAGTCCCCTCTCGCTCAGTGAGATATCTGTACACTGACTGGGTCTCTCAGTCCCTCTCCCTCAGGGAGATATCTGTACACTGACTGGTGTCTCTCAGTCCCCTCTCTCTCAGGGAGATATCTGTGCACTGACTGGTGTCTCTCAGTCCCCTCTCTCTCAGGGAGATATCTGTACACTGACTGGTGTCTCTCAGTCCCTCTCTCTCAGGGAGATATCTGTACACTGACTGGTGTGTCTCAGTCCTTCTCCCTCAGGGAGATATCTGTGCAGTCGGACTTGTCCTCGTTTTTAAAGATGGTCACGATCACTGCCTCTCTGAGATCTTCCGGCATGCTCTCCTCCCTCCAGCTGATAGAGAGGAGGTCATGTATTTGCACCAGCAGTGCCCCTCGCCATACTTCAGTGCCTCAGCAGGGATTCCATCCGCATCCATAGCTTTGCTGTTTTTAAGCACTGCACGTAAACTGACTGGTGCGTCGCTGTCT
Organism: Pristiophorus japonicus; assembly: GCF_044704955.1. Classification (NCBI taxonomy): domain Eukaryota; kingdom Metazoa; phylum Chordata; class Chondrichthyes; family Pristiophoridae; genus Pristiophorus; species Pristiophorus japonicus. The sequence goes on along the minus strand of NC_091986.1, from coordinate 218,391,546 downwards.
CAGACAGCCGGTTATTTGCCGGTGTGGAGGGCCGATGATTCGGCCGGTTATTTGTCGGTGTGGAGGGCCGGTGATTCGGCCGGTTATTTGCCGGAGTGGGGGGCCGGTGTTCAACCGGTTATTTGCCGGTGTGGAGGGCCGGTAATTCGGCCTGTTATTTGCCGGTGTGGAGGGCCGGTAATTCGGCCTGTTATTTGCCGGTGTGGAGGGCCGGTGATTCGGCCGGTTATTTGCCGGTGTGGAGGGCCGGTGATTCGCCGGTGTGGGGGGGCCGGTGATTCGGCCGGTTATTTTCCGGTGTGGGGGGCCGGTGATTCGGCTGGTTATTTGCCGGTGTGGAGAGCAGGTGATTCAGCCGGTTATTTGCTGGTGTGGGGGACCGGTGATTCGGCTGGTTATTTGCTGGTGTGGGAGACCGGTGATTCGGCCGGTTATTTGCCGGTATGGGGGATTGGTGGTTCGGCCGGCTGCGGTGCGGGCGTGTCGGTGGTGCTGGTGCCGGGACGGGGCTGCCCGCGGGTGTGCACCCGCCGGTGCACGGTCAACGAGGACGAGCAGACGAAGCGCTTGCCGCACTCCCGGCAGGGGTAGGGCCTCTCGCCGCTATGCCGGCGCCTGTGCACGGTTAGGTAGGAGGCGTGGGCGAAGCGCTTGGGGCACAGCGGGCAGGGGAAGGGCCTCTCGCCGCTGTGCGTGCGCCCGTGGACCAGGAGGGCCGAGGAGTCGCCGAACCGCTTGGGGCACTCCCGGCAGGGGAAGGGCCTCAGGCCGGAGTGCCCCCGCTGGTGGTGGCGCAGCTGGGCGCGCCGGGCGTAGCGCTTGGGGCACAGCGGGCAGGGGTAGGGGCGCAGGCCTGCGTGCAGGCGGGCGTGGGCCGCCAGCGAGGAGGGGCAGCTGAAGATCTTGCCGCAGGCGCCGCAGCCGTGGGGCTTGGCGCCCGAGTGGGTGCGGGCATGGACTGTCAGCGAGGAGGCCTGGGCGAAGGCCTTGCCGCAGGTGGCACAGCCGTACGGCCTCTCCCCCGTGTGGGTGCGGCGATGGTACAGCAGGTGGGAGGACTTGGTGAAGGCCTTGCCGCACTGGGTGCAGGAAAAGGGCCTCTCGCCCGTGTGCGCTCGCTGGTGGTACAGCAGCTGGGTGGAGGTGGCGAAACGCTTCCCGCACTGGGCACAGGGGAAGGGGCGTTCTCCCGAGTGGGCCCGCTGGTGGGCGGCCAGCGAGGAGGGGCGGGCAAAGCACTTGGTGCACTGGGGGCAGGGGTAGGGCCGCTGGCCTGAGTGGGCCCGCAGGTGAGCGCGCAGGTGCCAGGGCCGGGCGTAGCTCTTGTCGCAGGCGAAGCACTGGAAGGGGCGCGGGCAGGGGGGCTGGGCCAGTCCCACCCGCTCACCGCTCCGCCCCACCGTCGCCATCTGCTCTGGGCATCCCTCGAGCTCCTCCCCGTGCCCGTCAGTCTGCTCCCGATGTTCCGTCATGTCTCGGGGTCCCGCAATCCGTTCTCCGCAGCCTGCAATCGCGATCTCTCCACTGCATCCTGCACCTCGGTGTCCGTGAATCTCCTCTCTGTGACCCGCAATCACATCACCGCGTTCTATAATCTCCTCTCCGTGACCCGCAATCTCCTCTCCATGTCCCGCAATCTCCTCTCCATGTCCCGCAATCTCCTCTCCATGTCCCGCAATCTCTTCCCCGCATCTCACCATCTCCTCTCCGTGTCCCGCGATCTCCTTCCCATGTCCCGCCATCGAGCGCTTCCCTCCCTCCATCACTGATCCGGAGTCTCTGTAACAAACAGAAGCACGAGTGAAAAGCAGAATCTGTGCCAAGCCAGACACTGCAATCCCAAACTAATCCCACTGCCCCGCTCTCTCCCCATAGCCCTGTATCAATCCCAAACTAATCCCACTGCCCCGCTCTCTCCCCATAGTCCTGTATCAATCCCAAACTAATCCCACTGCCCCGCTCTCTCCCCATAGTCCTGTATCAATCCCAAACTAATCCCACTGCCCCGCTCTCTCCCCATAGCCCTGTATCAATCCCAAACTAATCCCACTGCCCCGCTCTCTCCCCATAGCCCTGTATCAATCCCCAAACTAATCCCACTGCCCCGCTCTCTCCCCATAGTCCTGTATCAATCCCCAAACTAATCCCACTGCCCCGCTCTCTCCCCATAGCCTTGTATCAATCCCAAACTAATCCCACTGCCCCGCTCTCTCCCCATAGCCCTGTATCAATCCCAAACTAATCCCACTGCCCCGCTCTCTCCCCATAGCCCTGTATCAATCCCAAACTAATCCCACTGCCCCGCTCTCTCCCCATAGACCTGTATCAATCCCAAACTAATCCCACTGCCCCGCTCTCTCCCCATAGTCCTGTATCAATCCCAAACTAATCTCACTGCCCCGCTCTCTCCCCATAGTCCTGTATCAATCCCAAACTAATCCCACTGCTCTGCTCTCTCCCCATAGCCCTGTATCAATCCCAAACTAATCCCACTGCCCCGCTCTCTCCCCATAGCCCTGTATCAATCCCAAACTAATCCCACTGCCCCGCTCTCTCCCCATAGCCCTGTATCAATCCCAAACTAATCCCACTGCCCCGCTCTCTCCCCGCAGCCCTGTATCAATCCCCAAACTAATCCCACTGCCCCGCTCTCACCCCATAGCCTTGTATCAATCCCCAAACTAATCCCACTGCCCCGCTCTCTCCCCATAGCCCTGTATCAATCCCAAACTAATCCCACTGCCCCGCTCTCTCCCCATAGCCCTGTATCAATCCCCAAACTAATCCCACTGCCCCGCTCTCTCCTCATAGCCCTGTATCAATCCCCAAACTAATCCCACTGCCCCGCTCTCTCCTCATAGTCCTGTATCAATCCCAAACTAATCCCAATGCCCCGCTCTCTCCCCATAGCCCTGTATCAATCCCAAACTAATCCCACTGCCCCGCTCTCTCCCCGTAGCCCTGTATCAATCCCACCGCCCCGCTCTCACCCCGCAGCCCTGTATCAATCCCACTGCCCCGCTCTCTCCCCGTAGCCCTGTATCAATCCCAAACTAATCCCACTGCCCCGCTCTTTCCCCGTAGCCCTGTTTCAATCCCACTGTTCCGCTCTCTCCCCGCAGCCTTGTATCAATCCCACTGCCCCGCTCTCTCCCCGTAGCCCTGTATCAATCCCAAACTAATCCCACTGCCCCGCTCTCTCCCCGTAGCCCTGTTTCAATCCCACTGCCCCGCTCTCTCCCCGTAGCCCTGTATCAATCCCACTGCCCCGCTCTCTCCCCGTAGCCCTGTATCAATCCCACTGCCCCGCTTTCTCCCCATAGCCCTGTATCAATCCCAAACTAATCCCACTGCCCCGCTCTCTCTCCATAGCCCTGTATCAATCCCAAACTAATCCCACTGCCCCGCTCTCTCCCCATAGCCCCGTATCAATCCCAAACTAATCCCACTGCCCCGCTCTCTCCCCATAGCCCTGTAAAATAATCCCACTGCCCCGCTCTCTCCCCATAGCCCTGTATGAATTCCAAACTAATCCCACTGCCCCGCTCTCTCCCCATAGCCCTGTATTAATCCCAAACTAACCCCATAGCCCTGTATCAATCATACTTCTCTCTCTTTTTTTTGTGTCTCTCTATTAGTCTCGCTCTCTTTCAATTTCACTCTCTGACTTTGTCTAGCTCTGTGCCTCTCTCTTTCTCTGTCACTCCCTCTCTATCATCCTCATTCTCACTCTCTTTCACTGTCTGTGACTATCACGTTCAAGCTCTCTCTGTTTCCCTTTCCCTCTCTCTCCCTCTGTCTCATCAATCTCTCTTTCCCTACTTCCCTCTGTCTGATCAATCTCTATCTCCCTCTCTTCCTTCCCCTCTATATCCCTCCCTCCCTCCCCGGATACATTACCGGGACTCCGGTGTTGCGGCTCCGGCGGTGTTTGTGCCCGGGGGCAATGCGGGGCCGGGGCTCGGTGCGGGCGGTGTTGGGCGGTGGGGTCCCGGGTCCGGGGTCTGGCGGCACGGCTCCGCTTTGTCCTGTGGCCGCCTGGCACTGATGCAGCGCTTTCCGTCCGGCAATGAACTGTGGGAGGTCGGGCGGACATCAACCCCCCTCCCAGAGAGGGGGAGGGTGAGAGGGTGTGAGAGGGAGAGTGAGAGAGAGAGAGAGAGAGAGGGAGGGAGAGTGTGTGAGAGAGAGGGAGTGAGAGGGCAGAGAGTGTATGAGAGAGAGAGAGGGAATGTGAGAGAGAGGGAGTGTGAGAGGGAGTGGGAGTGGGAGGGAGGGTGAGAGAGAGAGGGAGTGTGAGAGAGAGGCAGAGGGAGTGGGAGGGAGTGTGAGAGAGAGAGGGTAAGAGAGGGAGTGTGAGAGAGAGGGAACAAGAGTGTGAGAGGGAATGTGAGAGAGAGAGAGGGAGGGAGTGTGTGAGAGAGAGACTGTAAGGGAGTGAGAGAGGAAGAAGGAGGGAGTGAGAGAGAGGGAGAGAGAGGGAGTGTGAGAGGGTGTGTGTGAAACAGGGAGGGAGAGTGTGTGAGAGAGAAAGTGTGTGAGAGAGGGGAGGGAGAGAAAGAGAGAGGGAGTGGGAGGGAGTGTGAGAGAGGGAGTGAGAGGGAGTGTGAGAGGGAGTGAGAGAGAGTGTGAGTGAGAGAGAGAGGGAGTGTGAGAGGGAGAGTGAGAGAGGAGAGAGAGGAAGTGAAAGAGAGTGAGGGGAGAGAAGGACAGGGAGGGAAGTATTCTTTACTTAATTTAAAGTAATGATTTCAGGCAACACATTAGAGATAAACACACTACATGACACTGGTGACAACTTCAGAATACGCTCCAGGATCTCATTCCCATGGTTTACTCACCGAGTGTCTGCAGACATGGGTCAAGCCCCCCCGGGGTCAGAGTTTCTGCAGACACGGGTCAAGCTCCCCCCCCCCCCCGGGGTCAGAGTGTCTGCAGACACGGGTCAAGTCCCCCCCCCCCGGGGTCAAGCCCGCCCCCCCCCGGGTTCAGAGTGTCTGCAGACACGGGTCAAGTCTCCCCCACCCCCCCCCCCCCCGGGTTCAGAGTGTCTGCAGACACGGGTCAAGTTTCCCCCCCCCCCGGGGTCAGAGTTTATGCAGACACGGGTCAAGCTCCCCCACCCCCCCCCCGGGTTCAGAGTGTCTGCAGACACGGGTCAAGTCTCCCCCACCCCCCCCCCCCCCGGGTTCAGAGTGTCTGCAGACACGGGTCAAGTTTCCCCCCCCCCCCGGGGTCAGAGTTTATGCAGACACGGGTCAAGCTCCCCCACCCCCCCCCCCGGGGTCAGAGTGTCTGCTGACACGGGTCAAGCCCCCCCCCCGGGGTCAGAGTGTCTGCAGACACGGGTCAAGTCCCCCCCCCCCGGGGTCAAGCCCGCCCCCCCCCGGGTTCAGAGTGTCTGCGGACACGGGTCAAGTTTCCCCCCCCCCGGGGTCAGAGTGTCTGCAGACACGGGTCAAGTCTCCCCCACCCCCCCCCCCCGGGTTCAGAGTGTCTGCAGACACGGGTCAAGTTTCCCCCCCCCCCCGGGGTCAGAGTTTATGCAGACACGGGTCAAGCTCCCCCACCCCCCCCCCCGGGGTCAGAGTGTCTGCTGACACGGGTCAAGCCCCCCCCCCGGGGTCAGAGTGTCTGCAGACACGGATCAAGTTCCCCCCCCCCGGGGTCAAGCTACCCCCCCCGGGGTCAGAGTGTATGCAGACACGGGTCAAGTTCCCCCCCCCACCGGGGTCAGTTTCCTAACTTGTCCCATTACCATCTCATGTTTGCCCATCATCCCTTTTGTCTCTAATCTCTCCTGCCTTCCACCCTATCACAGACCTTCCCTTTTGTTCTTTCCTCCCCTCCCCCTTTCCCTGCCCCCGCACTGCCTTAAGAACCTGTTACATCTCTGACTTTTCCAGTTCGAAGAGTCACAGACCCGAAACGTTAACTCGGTTTCTCTCTCCAGAGACGCTGCCTGACCCGCTGAGCATTTCCTATATTTTCTGCTTTTATTTCAGATTCCAGCATCCGCAGTATTTTGCTTTTATACAGCGAGATTGAGCACAGTTATTTATCCAATAATTATCGCTCAACCAGCATCACTAAAACAGATTATCTGGGCATTATCACATTATTTTATTTAATAGTTCACGGGATATGGGCGTCGTTGGCAATGCTGGCATTTATTGCCCATCCCTAACTGCCCTGCTAGGCCATATCAGAGGGCAGTTAAGAGTCAACCGGGTTTGGAGTCACAGATAGGCCAGACCAGGTAAGGACGGCAGATTTCCTTCCCTAAAGGACAGTAGTGATGGATCTTTATAACAATTCAGTCGTTTCATGCTCACCATTACTGATACTGGCTTTTTCTTCCAGATTTATTTAATTAACTGAATTTAAATTCCCCAGCTGCCGTGGGGGGATTTGAACTCGGGTCTCTGGATCATTAGTCCAGTGATATCCATCATCATCATAGGCAGTCCCTCGGGATCGAGGAAGACTTGCTTCCACTCCTGAAGTGAGTTCTCTGATGGCTGAACAGTCCAATACGGGAGCCACAGACCCTGTCACAGATGGGACAGACATTCGTCGGGGAAAGGGTTGGGTGGGACTGGTTTGCCGCACGCTCCTTCCGCTGCCTGCGCTTGTTTTCTGCATGCTCTCGGCGACGAGACTCGAGGTGCTCAGCGCCCTCCCGGATGCACTTTCTCCACCTCGGGCGGTCTTCGGCCAGGGACTCCCAGGTGTCGGTGGTGATGTCGCACTTTACCAGGGAGGCTTTGAGGGTGTCCTTGTAATGTTTCCTCTGCCCACTCTTGGCTCGTTTGCCGTGAAGGAGCTCCGCACAGAGCATTTGCTTAGGGAGTCTCATGTCTGGCATGCAAACCATTTCGCCTGCCCAGCGAAGCTGATTTGAGTGTGGTCAGTGCTTCAATGCAGGGGATGTTAGCCTGGTCGAGGACGCTAATGTTGGTGCACCTGTCCTCCCAGGGGATTTGTAGGATCTTGCGGAGACATCGTTGGTGATATATCTCCAGCGACTTGAGACATCGTCCATGCCTCTGATCTATACAGGAGGGCGGGTATTACTACAGCCCTGTAGATCATGAGCTTGGTGGTAGATTTGAGGGCCTAGTCTTCAAACACTCTTTTCCTCAGGCGGCCAAAGGCTGCACTGGAGGTGGTGTTGAGTCTCTGCATCAATGTTTGCTTTTGTTGACAAGAGGTTCCCGAGGTATGGGAAATGGTCCACGTTGTCCAGGGCCGCACCATGAACCTTGATGGCTGGGGGGCAGTGCTGGGTGGTGAGGACAGGCTGGTGGTGGACTTTTGTCTTACAGATGTTAAGCGTAAGGCCTATGCTTTCATATGCCTCAGTGAATATATTGACTATATCCTGGAGTTCAGCCTCAGAAGATGCACAGACGCAGGCGTCATCCGCGTACTGTAGCTCAACGACAGAGGTTGGGGTGATCTTGGACCTGCAGGCGGCAATATTCCCACTGGTTCTGTAGTTTAGTACCACCCCAGCGGGGAGTTTGTTGATTGTGAGGTGGAGCGAGGATGATTGAGAAGAGGGTTGGAGCGATGACACAGCCCTGTTTGACCCCGGTCCGGACGTGGATTGGGTCTGTAATGGATCCGTTGGTAAGGATCACGGCCTGCATGTCATCGTGGAGCAGCCGAGAACTTAGACGCTTTGATATCGACATCGCCGCCCTAAGCGAGACCCGGCGGGCAGGGGAAGGTCAGCTCAAGGAACAAGGTGGAGGTTACACCTTTTTCTGGAAAGGGAAACCAGAGGAAGAACGCCGCCTTCATGGAGTCGGCTTCGCCATCAAAAGTGAGCTGGTCGACCGCCTCACAGACTCCCCCCTACGGGGTTAACGAACACCTCAAGACTCATTGTCTTATCCTATCCCAGAACCAATGCGCCACAGTCATCAGTGCGAACGCCCCAACACTCGATGCAACGGGTGAGGCTAAAGAGGGTTTTTATTCCAACCTCGAAACATCTGTCCTGTTTCTCCGCGGGCGACAAACTGATCCTCCTAGGCAACTTTAATGTCAGGGTCGGCAAAGACACAGCCCCCTCGGCAGGCATGATTGGCAGAGAGGGGGGTAGGGAAAGCCAACTCCAGCAGTACCCTACTCCTGACAAAATGTCTAGAACATGAACTCCAGTAATATAACCAGTATGCTACCACTCCCTTAGCTGTTTCAACACTGTTTTCAACCTTGGTGTCATATTTAACTCTGAAATGAGCTTTCAACCACATATCTGCAGCGTAACTAAGACAGCCTATTTCCACCTCCGAAACATCGCCCGCCTCCGTCTTTGCCTTAGCTCATCCGCTGCTGAAGCCCTCATCCATGCCTTTGTTACCTCTAGACTTGACTATTCCAACGCACTCCTGGCTGGCCTCCCACATTCTACCCTACGTAAACTAGAGGTGATCCAAAACTCAGCAGCCCATTTCCTAACTCGCACCAAATCCCGCTCACCCATCACCCTCTGTGCTCGTTGACTTACATTGGCTCCTGGTTAAGGAACACCTCAATTTCAAAATTCTCATCCTTGTTTCCAAATCCCTCCATGGCCCTCGCCCCTCCCTATCTCTGTAATCTCCTCCAGCCCCACAACCCTCCGGGATATCTACGCTCCTCTAATTCTGCACTCTTGAACATCCCTGATTATAATCACTCCACCATCGGTCGCCGTGCCTTCAGCTGCCTGGGCCCCAAGCTCTGGAACTCCCTCCATAAACCTCTCTGCCTCTCTCTCCTCCTTAAGGCACTTGAGTGTCAGCTGTGGCTCAGTGGACACCACTCTCGCCTCTGAGTCAGAAAGTTGTGGGTTCAAGTCCCACTCCAGGAGCTAGCACACAAAAATCTAGCCTGACACTCCCAGTGCAGTACTGAGGGAGTGCTGCACTGTCGGAGGGACAGTACTGAGGGAGCGCCACACTGTCGGAGGGGCAGTACTGAGGGAGTGCCGCACTGTCGGAGGAGCAGTGTTGAGGGAGCACTGCACTGTTGGAGGGGCAGTACTGAGGGAGCGCTGCACTGTCGGAGGGGCAGTACTGAGGGAGCGCCGCACTGTCAGAGAGGCAGTACTGAGGGAGCGCCGCACTGTCGGAGGGACAGTACTGAGGGAGCACCGCACTGTCGGAGGGGCAGTACTGAGGGAGCACCGCACTGTCGGAGGGGCAGTACTGAGGGAGTGTTGCACTGTTGGAGGGGCCGTCTTTTTGATGAGACATTAAACCGAGGACCCGTCTGCTCTCTCAGGTGGATGTAAAAGATCCCACGGTCACTATTTCGAAGAAGAGCAGGGGAGTTCTCCCCGGTGTCCTGGGGCCAATAGTTATCCCTCAACCAACATCACTAAAAACAGATTATCTGGTCAATATCACATTGTTGCTTGTGGGAGCTTGCTGTGCACAAATTGGCTGCTGCATTTCCCACATTACAACAGCGACTACACTCCAAAAAGTACTTCATTGGCTGTAAAGCGCTTTGGGACGTCCTGAAAATGTGAAGGGTGCTATAGAAATACAAGTCTTTCTGTTTTCCGGAGGGGGCTAAATGAATGTGGTGGGGAGGGAGTGTACACAGTGTGCTGGGGGCTGGGGGTAACTCCCCCACTGGGGGGGGATTGATGCTCACAGTCTCTCTCTCTGTCTCTGTCTCTGTCACTCGTGCTCTCTCTCTCTCTCTCTCTCTCTGTCTCTCTCTCTCTCTCTCTCATTGTCTCTCTCTCTCTCTCTCTCTCACACACACACTTTCTCTCTCAGTCTCTTTCACTGTCTCTCTCCCTCTCTATCTGTCTCTCTCTCTCTCTGTCTGTTTCTCTCTCTCTCCCTGTGTGTGTCTCTCTCACGCTCTGTCTGTCTGTCTCTCTCTCTCTCCCTCCCTCTGTCTCACTGTCTCTCCCTCTCCCCCTCTGTCGCTCTCTGTCTCCTCTCTCCCTCACTGACAGTCTGTCTGTCTCTCTCTCTCTGTCTGTGTCTCTGTTTGTCTGTGTCTCTGTTTGTCTGTGTCTCTCTCTCTCTCACACACACTTTCTCTCTCAGTCTCTTTCACTGTCTCTCCCTCTCTTCCTGTGTGTCTCTCTATCTCATGCTGTCTGTCTGTCTCTCTCTCTCTCTCTCTCTGTGTCACCCTCTGCCTCTCCCTCTGTATCTCTCCCACCGTGTGTCACTCTCTCCCTCTCTCTTTCCCTCTCTCCCTGTCTCTCTATCCCTCTGCCTCTTTCTCCTCCTGCCTCTCTCTCCCTCTCTCTCTCTCTCGCTCTCTGTCTC